>NC_089840.1:302759985-302761690 GCF_035609145.1 Eleutherodactylus coqui | reverse complement strand
GGTCCCACATACTACAGTCACCCCCAGATCATTCTATACAGAGCCCAGGGTCCACATACTACAGTCACCCCCAGATCATTCTATACAGAGCCCAGGGTCCCACATACTACAGTCACCCCCAGATCATTCTATACAGAGCCCAGGGTCCCACATACTACAGTCACCCCCAGATCATTCTATACAGAGCCCAGGGTCCCACATACTACAGTCACCCCCAGATCATTCTATACAGAGCCCAGGGTCCCACATACTACAGTCACCCCCAGATCATTCTATACAGAGCCCAGGGTCCCACATACTACAGTCACCCCCAGATCATTCTATACAGAGCCCAGGGTCCCACATACTACAGTCACCCCCAGATCATGCTATACAGAGCCCAGGGTCCCACATACTACAGTCACCCCCAGATCATTCTATACAGAGCCCGGGGTCCCACATACTACAGTCACCCCCAGATCATTCTATACAGAGCCCGGGGTCCCACATACTACAGTCACCCCCAGATCATTCTCTACAGAGCCCAGGGTCCCACATACTACAGTCACCCCCAGATCATTCTACACAGAGCCCGGGGTCCCCCATACTACAGTCACCCCCAGATCATTCTATACAGAGCCCAGGGTCCACATACTACAGTCACCCCCAGATCATTCTATACAGAGCCCAGGGTCCCACATACTACAGTCACCCCCAGATCATTCTATACAGAGCCCAGGGTCCCACATACTACAGTCACCCCCAGATCATTCTATACAGAGCCCAGGGTCCCACATACTACAGTCACCCCCAGATCATTCTATACAGAGCCCAGGGTCCACATACTACAGTCACCCCCAGATCATTCTACACAGAGCCCAGGGTCCACATACTACAGTCACCCCCAGATCATTCTACACAGAGCCCAGGGTCCCACATACTACAGTCACCCCCAGATCATTCTATACGGAGTCCAGGGTCCACATACTACAGTCACCCCCAGATCATTCTATACAGAGCCCAGGGTCCCCATACTACAGTCACCCCCAGATCATTCTATACGGAGCCCAGGGTCCACATACTACAGTCACCCCCAGATCATTCTACACAGAGCCCAGGGTCCACATACTACAGTCACCCCCAGATCATTCTATACAGAGCCCAGGGTCCACATACTACAGTCACCACCAGATCATTCTATACAGAGCCCAGGGTCCAACATACTACAGTCACCCCCAGATCATTCTATACAGAGCCCAGGGTCCCACATACTACAGTCACCCCCAGATCATTCTATACAGAGCCCGGGGTCCACATACTACAGTCACCACCAGATCATTCTATACAGAGCCCAGGGTCCCACATACTACAGTCACCCCCAGATCATTCTATACAGAGCCCAGGGTCCCACATACTACAGTCACCCCCAGATCATTCTATACAGAGCCCAGGGTCCCACATACTACAGTCACCCCCAGATCATTATATACAGAGCCCAGGGTCCACATACTACAGTCACCCCCAGATCATTCTATACAGAGCCCAGGGTCCCACATACTACAGTCACCCCCAGATCATTCTATACAGAGCCCAGGGTCCCACATACTACAGTCACCCCCAGATCATTCTATACAGAGCCCAGGGTCCCACATACTACAGTCACCCCCAGATCATTCTATACAGAGCCCAGGGTCCCACATACTACAGTCACCCCCAGATCATTCTA